>NC_063213.1:60807902-60827902 GCF_020740725.1 Corvus hawaiiensis
TACACCAAAAAAGTACATCTGAATTTTTTCTTTTTCTATTTCTTTTTCTATTTTTATTTTCCATCTTCCTCTACTGCACAGAAATTTTGCTAAGCAGGCTTTTACAATTTTTTTTGTCAGTCTCGAATTTCTTAGTCATCTGGCAGCCAGGATGTCCTACCATGCAGTAGCCTTGGCACCCCTGCTCCATGCCTTGAAACCCCTCATGGTTTACAATGCACCTGCAGATCAAGTGCACAGCATGTGTGCAGTAAACCCAGCATGCCTGAGGGTTGAGGGATTAGCTGTACATGCATGGCACAGACATCCTGTGCCTGGGGAGTATGTTTGAGATTTCCAGCAACCAGATGTACCTACCACTAGGGCCTGCGACAAGCACTCACTCAGAAACTCGCATCTTTGGTTTTACTGCACGTGCACAGACCATACGCAGAGTTGCCCTCTCAGCAAACCAATAAGCAAGGTCTTCTTTTTTCCATGAATAATGACAGACAGCACACACACATACCTGTCTGAGGAAGCTGAACTGGAATAGGACAAGCGACATGCAGTGTTTTCAATCATAACATCAGCACAACCTCCACACTCCTAGAGCAGTTCTCAACGCTACGGGCTATACAATTGCACTTAAAATAGCTGCAATATGGCTATTTAGTGCTAAAAACAGCATGCTGTATTTGCAGTTAAGAAATGTAAAAACAACAGCAAAAAGAAAAAGCTAAGATGCAATCAAAAAAAAACCAAAAAAAAACCCAAACACAAAAAATCAGACCAGTGTAAACTGTGGCCTGCTCACTAGCAATTAGAAAACATAACTGATGCAGCAGCAAGCCACAGATACTGTATCCCAGGATTTCAAATAACTGTCCTAATATATCCTCCCTCTGGTCACCAGCTTCAAAGAAGGCAACTGGTCACACATTTGATAAACACACATTAACAACTCATTACAGAACAACAAATTCATTCACTCACATTGCTGCAGAAAGACCTTCCCCCCACTACATTTGTAAGTGACAGCCTCAAAGTAAAATGGTCACAAAACCTCTCTATACTGTGCCCTGCCGATGACAGCTTTCTGGTCATAGTAGGTTACTACTGGTCAGGGCAGCCCCAGGATGCAATCAGCTTCCTGCAAGAAATCATCTTTTCCAAGACAACTATAGTTTAACATAGATCTTCCTCATCTTCCTGTTGTTGTGAGCACCATACAGTGCTTTTACAGCACAGAAGCCATCAAAGAACAGGCACTATATTCTTGAATTGTAGACCCTCTTCTTCCGTGGTAAAGAGCTGAGAGGGACAAGTCAAGTCGTCCCTCTCTTCACAGAGACTTCATCAGACTCCACACCAGTTGAGGCTGTTCATAGGCCAGCCCTCATTTTCAAACAGCCCTTGCACCAACTGATGAACATCATCTCTGTTATCTTTCCTTGGATCTCCCCTGTGGCTTTCAAGGCTTTCATGATTGCCTTCACCTTGTAGAGGGTTTGCTGTACATTGGGTAAACTTTAGTGGTACTCTTGAAAGACCGCTCTGAGAAAGTCAGTATCTCTGAAAACCTCTTGTGAGGACTTTCTGGGAAAGGCCTTATGAATTGGTAAATCTGCTGCTACTAGGAAACCATGCACTGAGGAGCATCTGAAAATAAATTGGTCCTTTGTTTAAATCTATTCTTCTTGCATAAATATCAAAGTATACATGGCATTAGTTTAGAGCACTAATTTCCCATGTGTAAAATTCTATAATGACTGTATTTACAAGTTGACAGAACATGGGGTTAACAGCTATATACTGCTATTTCATTTTTGCCAGCAGGAGGGTTGATGGCTTTCAAGTAATAAATCATTAAAAATTTGCTATTTATAAACATTTCCAGATAAGGAAGTTCAAAATCAAATCAATTTAGGTTTCTGTACTCAGGTTCCAATCTTTCTAAGCAGGGACAAAACACACTGTCCTTGTCAAATCATTTCAACGTGAACCAACTGAAAATTTATTATCTTAAAAAGATCATCGATGACTTTTCCAGCATTCCTTAAAGACTATGCTGACTACACTGAGATGATGTCTACACCAGCTGCAATTTTATTTAGAGAAAGAGGGGTGGGAAGGACAAACAGATGCATACATGGTTACTCTTTTATAAGTTGGTCTATCACAAATGTTAGTTAGTCTTATATTTAAACAGCAAAGTCATACCTGCAAAAACTTAATTAAGTTAGATTTGTGTACTTTATGTGCTATGTCTTAACATCCTTATTACTGCTTTTTTCCCACTGTGCTTTGTAAAAGTACAGGTCCCTCAACATAAATGTTGACTATCCTGCTCTTGCTGGGAGAGCAGATTGTTCAGCACTTGGGACAAGGGGGTGGAGGGGGAGAAGCAGTGAGGGACACAAGGGACTTCTTGTCAGAGAAGGAGGTGACTGGGGCCGAGATAAAAGAGGAGGCTCCAGGCAGCGTGAAACGCCTGGCCACCTGAGCAATAACTGCTGTGGGGCTCTTTCCTTTCCCCAGTAGCTGGATAAGTGGTCTGACTCTTTCCCAGGAGTCTCCTACAGAGAGTGGTATGGAGAAAGGGAAGGAAAGTAGGGAACTGATAGGTATGGAATATGTGGGGAGTACCTCAGTACATTTATGCTAATTTTTTTAACTCTGAAATACGCTGTTTATGGTTTTAATGTGCTCATGTAATAGCAAAAAAATAAAATCTACACACAAATTAAAATATTAAATTTCTAAAAATTGTACAACTGGCCTTATAATAAAAGTCCTGCTACCCCATCAGTGGTGGAAAAAGAAGGGTGTGTGTGGGAACCTCAGTTCTGCCTCGTAGCTGAACTGTACTAATTGACATTAGTGTCAAGGACACTCCAAACCAGAAGGATTGGGCCCATCCTGCAGCTGTGCTCAATTAACATTTTAATGCAAAGCTGAGGAGATGTAGATAGGTAACAGGTGTGGCTCACCCTAATTAAATAGCTCTTCTCAACTTTATTATTTATTTCCTGTTATACAAAATGCCATAGTACATATTTTTCCAAAGGTACCATTTGGGGGAGAAGCCCAGATGAGAAATTGCCAACAAACATATCAAGTCTTACAAGAAAGCAAAAGCCCAGCAAAAGTGTTCCTAATGACATTTCATTTAATCAAGTTGTTTACAAAGAAAAGCCCAGGAAGTTGACAGCTGTATAGTTCCAGAATATTACACATCTCTTCCCCATAACGTGGCACAGCACACAAAGATAAATGAGCTCCACTAAGCAAAAATACCACTATCATTAGAATAGCCATAAACTAATGCTAAAAGGAACACACTGCTGGCTTTCATTCACTGGAAAAAAAACATGATGTTGGAAAAATGGAGCTTGTTTCTTTTTTTTTTTTAATGAGTTAATGAATGTGAGGTTTTGACTGATGGCAAGAAGTACGCATTCTTTTCAGCTGGGATGATCCAACAGACCAGATGGCATTCATCCCAGCATTCATGGAATGGAATTTTCATGATATTCAAATGTAAAATATGACAATTCTTCTGAATTAATAAATAACTTCTTCAAGTAGTTTTTATAATTCAAATATTTGGAGGTTTTAAATATTTCTGATAAGACAAATGACTTTTATTTTTTTTTTTTAACTTTCCGAAGAGCCAATACTACAAAGAATGGATGTGAAAATAACAATTTGTTTTGCTTTGCCTAAAGACATTCTGTTGCTACTTTTGCTAGTCTTTATGTGACAACTATTAGATAAACTCTGGAGTCATCATACAGCAGGTGAATCAGAGTTTGTTAAAACAATGTGAAAATATAGTTCCATATCAATTGTGAGAATTCCTTTAACAAGAACCCCAGGATGTTAGGATCCCTCAAGGACTGGGCAGAATTCCTAGTAAGAGTTAGCACTGGACAACATCAATGCTTTTGTGAATCTAAGAAGTCTGTAAGAAATAGAGAGAAATATTGTGCCGATGCAATCTCACAGAGATTTTTGTCTACGCACAGTTTCTGTCCTACAGGCGGCTATATCAAGCTAAACAGACTTCAGATGAAATAGCATTCATCCCTAACATGGACCCAATTATTTTTATTCTTTAGGTTTGAAGAAAGTTCAGGTTTTTTACCTTTTGAAAAATCCTCCCTGTTATGCATCTGTCATGCACCATTAAAATTATCGTTTTATTATATCAATTTCTCTTCCCTTTAGTTCCAGTTAGTTTCAACAACCCAGTTTTTAACTTCATAAGAGGAAGAGCTTGGTAGACAAAAAGAAGCTGAAAAATTGTTTTATTAAATACGCATTACATGTAATGACTTATTTCCTGCTTAACTGATCTGGTGAGGAACTCTCTTCGTCAAAGTCAGATCCCTCTACAGAAAGGTACTTGTTTTGAAAAACTTCTATTTGAGAGGTTTCTTGTGTTAAAGATGGAATTATTGGTCAAAAGGAAACACAAATTACTGGTTCGTTATTGGTCAAAAAGAGACAACTATTCCTTATATTCTGCTAATCAAAGCAAGGAAGAAATTCAGATTTCGTTGACTCACATCCTACATGAATATGTTCATCTGGCCTTTTGAACTCCACATTTAAATGTTTCTGGCAAAACAATTCTTTTTACCTCTACCTGGTTTACCATCTAAAGTGAATAGGAAATGTGCTTCCCAAAATAGAAAAATTCACATTAATTTTTCCACAATTTTGTATCTCTTACCACTTGGAGGAGGAGAGCAGAGGGACTTTAGTGGTTGGTTGAGTCTGAGATAACAAGTAAATCTCTCTATGCTGGTAACACAACACAAAAATTGTCCTAGGGTTGGTGTATGAAGATTCATCAGGCTCATGTCACTCAGAATCTTGCTCTACTTACTTCACTAATTTTTCCCTCCTTTCCATTCAGAAAAAAACCAAAAACCCCCAAGTTGTTTCTGTTACATCTAATTTCAAAGTGTTGCTACTATGCTGTAAGAAACTTAAAAAGGATTCTTAAAAATAGTTGTATTTCTCCTTCAGAAAATTTAACTAATTTGATTTTGGGTTTTTTTTACTTTAAGTGGATTTAATATTTTAAAAGAAAGCAAACTGAATATCAGTCTTATCACCAATTATGCTAAATCCTTATTACCATGAAAGGAATAATTCAGACGTGTAGAGAAAATATTAAACTACAGACAAACACTATTAATTCTCATTAGCCTTAAGTTTTGGCAAATATTTTTTTTGTGGCTGTCTAGTAGACAACACTAAAAACTCCATGAAAATTCAGCTGGTATTGGCTTCTACACCTTGACAAAGAGTAAGATTCTTGGATCTATCTGCTGAAAATTTGTTTACCAAATGCCTCTTTTTGGCGTGCACTTTAAAAGTATAAATGAAACACTAACACCAAAACTAAAACCGAAACAAAAGTACATGGAAAAAATCCCAAAAACTCAACACAGCAAGGTTTAGATTAAAGTATTATATAAAAAGATGACAGAAAACATTAATTGAATTACTATGGTACATTTGTGTTACATTTAGAAAACCTGGAACCTCAAAAGAGTAAAAAAGTATATTTATCATTCTTTTTAGTAAAATTTTAAGCTTCTCTTGGGATCATTAAGTGAATTTTCCTACTGAACCTCTTTTGTAGGTTTGTCTGCATTTACAGAAAAAACATAGTTTTGAAGTCAAGAACAAGAAGTCACATCATACTTTGCTTACAACACTTAGTGCAGAGTATAAATAACTTCCTCTTAATACTGGAGCTGACCCCAAAACAGGTCACCTTTTTCCACCACTTTTCACAAAAGCAGCTGCATAAAAGGCAAGCACAAGTATCCTGCTATGATGATTTCAGAGTATGTTTCACCTGGGTATGTTAATTACCTATCAATAGCAACAGGCTGAGTTAGACCCTAAAGCATAGAATTATTAGGGTATTATACATACACAATATATAAACCAAGTTCAAAAAATATAAGTACCAGGAGAGCTCTATTTCTCAAACACACTGTGGTGCTTTTAGAACCAGAACACAATCTCCTCTTTTCCCAGACAGCATTGAAGTAGCCTGGGGCCCTCTGCTCCAAGGTAGAATCCCATTTCATTTGACTTGCTCTGAAATCTGCTCCGCTGTAATCTGTATTCATCATACTTCCTTGAACTCAAAGAAATGGTTCTTATACAAAGAACTGTAGTTCAAGCCTTTGCAGATTTCACCTTGTCTTTTAACAAACAACTACCCATGGTCTTTCACATAACTGTACTCGTTCCCTTTGGGATTTCAGCGCAGCACAACTTGGCACTTTGACCAATGCACATGTTGGAGAATGAAACCACAGAAAACATTGGCATTCCTTCAGCCACTTAAGACCTTGTTCAGACATCTTTCTTCAATGCTGATAAGGCAATAAGTTGTCAGGGTACATACAGAGACTTTTAGGTACTGTGCTGGCTGTGGAGCCAAACATGCAGCATTTTCACTCCATCCACACTGTATAGATGAATAAATAAGACCTTGAGCCAATGTTCCTCTGGCAGCTCAATTTACAGTCTCTTCAAGACAGAAGTTAGAGTACTATTAACTTAAAGACAACAATACACATTTGCAACAGTTAAGCCCTGTATCTCTATAATGGGATCAATCACATTTTAGATTGTCACCATAGACATATGGTAACTATTATGGCAAACTGGTGAACTTTGAAAATATTTTTCACTACTGTTACCACTGCACCTTTGCTAATATTGAAGTGGCACCACTTGCACCTCTCTAAGATGACGCACAATATCTTGAACATTATTACTTGGCTTGCTGTATCCTGCCATTATCTTCATGAACTGCATGTCTATCATAGCCTCTCAGATTTTATTGATTTCAGCCTTGATCTTGAATGAAGGCAGAACATTTGCCTGTCATGAGGAGTCTTGGTAATCAAAATAGTATTCAAAAGGGATGCAAGAGTCTCTGATGCATAATTTTCAGAGTTGTGTGTTGACAACTCCATCTCCCTGAAGATCAAAATAGCATAGTACTTTATTAAGCAAATTACACCTAAATAAATAGTCTGGTTTGAATATCAAGTGCCTGTTACATCCACCATCACTCTAGGTCATCTCTAATGGAGAAGCAGTTCATAAATCAATTGGTGTTTGGCATAGGGAACCCTGCCACGTTGCTTATATGACATTCACAATAAAGATCCTAGGTAAATTGAAAAAAATCCTTGGAAGAAAGGTATATGGGCTAGGGGGAAAAAAATAGAAAAAGAGAATAAATTTTCATTTAATGTTCCTCCCCCCAAAAAATCCTCTGTACACAAATGCCTCTTACCAATAAGAAGCAAAATATTTCAGAGAAATTCTATCAGAGTATGTGCCAGAAAAATAAAATTGCAATGAATAAATGTTCAGAGTCCTGTACAAAAATAGTATAAATAATAGTCCTTGTAAAGGAAAATTCCTCTGCACAATAAAAGCATTTTGTCCTAAAGTACATTTGTTTATATTACAAAGTGTCTCCCCTCCAAGTCTTCTGTACGCTGCTGCCCCTTCAGCACAGTCACAGTCTAGTAGAAGATTAATATTTCAGAACTTGTCATGGGCAGTTTCACTTGACTCTGTCACTGCCTGTGTCTGACAAGCTATTTATCATGCTGCTAAGTGTCAGCATTAAATTATCCCTGCTGTTATGACAGCAACATTATTCATCAGGATTACACCCCCAGTACAAGGCTGCTTACAGCTGTTTCCTTCTTCTGAGCTTTATCGATCTCTGCTCTTTCTATTATTAAAAAAAGGGTCTATGCACATGACCATTCACATCTTGCATGTCTGATGAATTTTATTTCTGTGCCAACATCAAACAAAAAGTCTTCCCAGAAATAGGCTTCCACAGTTATAAAATGTCACTGGCAGAAGAGAATCGTATTCCCTTCAACTGGAGGCACATTCTCTTTGAGGGGACAGAGAAAGACTGTAAACATTATTGATCATAATGCATAGGCACCCAAGGTTGAAGCATGTTGCTTGACAAATCAATCTGCATTTGTTTTAACCAAGTCACCCGTCCTTAACTACTGCAATGAAATGACAATGAAATCAAGAATTATTTATTGAGATGTGTAGTGCTATTCACAAGCAGCTCAACTGTTCCCTGTCTCCAGTCCAGACTCCAAGCCCTGCAATTGCCTTCTGCTGGGCTGTCAGTCTGGAGCAGAATGATGCAGTGAGTAAAGATATGGGCATGCTGAATTCTTCAAAAATTCTTCTGCAACTCAAATTTGGCTCACTTTTCTGACATTCCATACACCACCGCCCAAGAAAAGAACAAAAATCACTAAGAGATTTGGTTCAAGCTATGTTGTTATAGCATGAACCTGTGTCAAGTGAGGTTTAGGTTGGATCTTAAGAAAAGGGTTTTTACCCTGAGGGCACTGGAACAGGCTCCTTAGAGAAGTGGTGACAGGATCAAGCCTGCCAAGGCTCAGGAAACCTTTGGACAATGTACTCGGGAACACAATGTGACTCCTGGGGAGGGGCTATGCAGGTTCTGGAGTTGGACTTGAATATTCCTTGTGGGTCCCTCCCAACCCAGAATATTCTATAAGTCTATAACTGGTTGGTTTTTATTCCTAGAACTTCTAAGTTTTTAGAATAGTTCCTCTGAGATTACTTGTTTGGCAATTTTACCTCCCATTTTACTTTTGGTTGCTCCTGCTGGATTTCAAAAACAAATACCAGCATTGTTACAAATATGCTTTAAAAAGAGAGATTTCAGTAAATTTAACAAAACACCCTGCTATCCCCACACCAGTTTTGCCTGGTAATTTAGACTTTGATTTTCCAAATGACCATTAGCTAAATCTCTCATTGAGTACCGTTTCAACCCGTTCATGCATAAAAGGATAAAAGGGACTACTGAAAATCAAGTTCTTAAAATTCATTCTAAAGTATTTTAGGAAATTAGAAAAATGTCATCACAGGGAATAGTATTCTTCTGCTTCATATTCCTGTTTCATCACATCTCATGGATGTTATTTGCTTTCAAATCAAATATAATGTTTAGTGTTTTCCTTAGATAACAAGATTTTTCATTGAGGAAGACTTTCAGCTTTTATTGAGAAGATATTTTTCATTTGCTTATCTGCAAGGCATGCAGCTAGAAGGTAATTTCAAAGATGTAAAACTAGTGGACAACAAGCCTTTCCACACTTCCAACTTATTTCAGAGAATCACAGTTCCAGGGGAATGGCACCATTTTTGAGGGGCTGGGGCACACTGACCCAATTTTCTGCTTTGCAAGAAGACTACTAGCCCAGCACTGATGTGAGTCTTCCCACAGGAAACCAGAGCCATGCACGTCCCTGTGTTTATAGTGCTACAGCCCAGCATCTACAAGGTCATGGAATCAGCTATCACTTTGTCCCATTTTGTTATCCATCTGCGCTAAAAGTGTGGGGAGCACAGCTCAACCCATTGTCACCACTTTCTTTCACTCACTAGCTTGCTTCCCCAGGGCTTGCACAGATTCATATGTGAGATATCTGTAATTTGTGCTCTACCACTTCAGAGTAAAAGGTTATAGCAAAAGAGGCAGATCTACAGTGTAAGATTTGTCAATCTGCTTTTTTCTTTTCATGATTTTTATGTCCAAATTCATCAAGGTAATGGATCTTGGTGGATCTTCTTCTAAGCACTTTATTTCAAGGTGCATTAATAGTTCATCTATATAAAAATATATCTGGGAAGTCACTTTGGCTCTTTCCTTGTTTGAAATACTTTTTCTGATATTTGGCAGTAAACTAAAATTCCAATAATAGCATTTTGTTTAACTTGAATAATTCTGTCAAAACATTCTGACTGAAATAGTTTTTATATTATTTATGTTCTTATCTCTAGGAATTAACATTGAAAAGTCTAAAATGGAAGCATATACTGCAGGTCACCAGTTTCTTTGATATAACACAAAGCTAGGGATTTCCTTAAAACAAAACTGCAGGGATTTCAAGTAGAATAACCTGAAAGTCTCATCTGCACATGGGTATGTGTTTACATTTTTCCCAAAATTAATCAAAATTTTATGGGCATTATTACAGTATAGAGGGACCAGATGACAAAGATTTTGATCTCAAGGGAATGCTTGCTGTTAAAGAAAAGGATACCATTTGAAATAAAGTTTCAATGTTCCAATTCTACTAAGAATACTCACCCAAATAGTACATCTCATATTCTTCAGCAATTGCAGGACCACAATCTATGCTATTAAAAAAGAGTGATTCAGTGTTCTTATAAACAGTAAGCTGCCAATCTTTAGATGACTGTACAGAGGTGTAAAGAAAATTGCAGTGATGTGGATGGGACCAACAATAACAAGTGTTACTGTTGGTCATACTGGCACTTTGCCAGATGGGAGTAGAGATTTGAAAGGGAAATCTCAATGAACATGAAAAATTCATTTGCAATTAATAAAAAATTAAAACTTTTTTTAAAAAGTTATTTGCAATTAAAAGTCAGGGAAAAAGTATACTTTGAATTTAATTCTGAGATTGACCCATACACATAGATTTGTTTATTTAATAAAACAAGGCCACAGCTGAATTTTTTTCCCAACAGCCTGTGTCTTACAATGGATCTGTTTACTTTAGATTTGCTAGTGATTACATTCAGCTGTACTATCTGTTTGAGAGCTTTTAACTTTGAATGCTGTGGTAAGTGTCAATCCTTATATTACTGAAGGACAATTAGGCAAACCATGTAATTGTATTGTCACTTATTAATTTCAAGCTCCAATGTCATAAATTATATGCCTTAATTAATACTGCATGTCAATCACAATCTGCAACTTTGAAAGGATAAAGAGGTTAACAAGAATACATAATTAAAAGAAAACAGCGAATAATGGCACGGCTGAACAGTTTATAAAATTAGACAAGAAAACTGGTGCTGTGTCAGCATGTAGGAGCCAAGAAAAAAATAGGGTGCTTGACAAAATGCACACAAGAATTAAGAAGTCAGAAAATGAAGGAAAGTTTTAACTCTTCAGATTTTGTTCCATTAGTAAGGCAAGTGTCTGTCAGAAAGTAATTTAAAGACAACTGTAAAATATATAAAGTAACTTATGCCTTCCATAACATACAGCTGCACAGATGAAGAAATAGCATGTGCGTTTGTACAAATTTATAGGTATAAATGTCTCAGTTCAGCAGAACCTACACATACTGCAGTAGATTTGCCATCACAAGGAGGTGGCAATGCTGCCACCACAACACACAGACACACCAGGGCTGGCAAAACATGCCAGGTAAACCTCTTTTTAATATTAGAAATGAGGCCAAAGCTGAAGGCCAGTGGTCCTAGAGGGCACACAAGTTTAAGTACTGTCCTGGCAGGTCATCTCCCACAGGGAAGGAATTGCAGTAACCCTGCTGTCCTGCTTACTGAAAGTAAGGACCAAAAGGAATCCAAGCAAGTAGTACAATTGATTCAAAATGAAAACATCTCAAATGTACATATGATGTCAAGCAGGTGGTAGGAGTAAGGAAATTATTCCTGTGATGGAGAATAAGGACATAGAGGAATCTGTAGTAGCAAGAAGCAATGAATATAGAGCATCAATCACTTTCAAGCACTGCAAAGTATTCTCTCAGTCTGTCTACCTACCATGGGACATTTACTAAAGAAGAAAAAAACATCTAGTTAGGCATTTGGTTTTTAAGCTAATAACATGTTATAATTGTATCTGTACTATCCGTAAGGATTTCCAGATCCTGCAATGAGTGGAAATTAGATGGACTGAGAGTTTATTAAAAAAAAAAAAGTCAAATATTTCTATTTTTTTCCATCACTTATAGCCTCCTATTAAAGAACAAACAGAAAAAGAAAAAGTGGATGTAGATTCAGAGGCTAATTATTTAAGGTCTCCTAGAGGAACTTTAGACAGACGCTTCTCTCCACAGGTAAGTTAACGTTTTACTCTTCAGCTGGGTACACCCTAAGAAACAGAGAGACACGAGCCCATCCATATGATTTCCCTTTCAAAGCACTTATGGGAAGATTTCTAAATCCCAGAAGCCTTCCCCTACCCCTTCCCACTCAATGCAGCATCCAAAAGAAAGCAAAGGATACTGCACACACATCGCGGCTTTCCCTGGGACAGTATATGCACATGAAGGATATTTTTGTCTATTTTCCCACCAAACTGAAGCATGCACTTTCCATCCCTCTTGAAGAAGAGCAGTTTATCTCTCTCTGAGCCTTCTGAGGGACAGACAGCAAGACATGATATGACAGGATAGGGTAGATGCTCTTACCCAGCCAGGAGAAGAAATAGTGGAGGAATGTTTTGGCATGTCACAGCAAGATTCAATCTCTTCTCTACTTCTAGGGCCTGAAAACCCCTCTGGGGTTGGTTTAAGACTCCAGGGCTGCAGCAAAGCTGAAAGAAAGCAGCTCTGCAGAAAGGGGGCAGCTAAGTCTAATAGAGGGTATGCTTACACTCCCAAGCTGGACCTCTATCCACAGTGAGGGTGCAGTCTCCCCTGGCCTTCCTCCTTCTTTTTCCAGTGTGAGATCTTCATGGGGAGGCAGGCCCAGGAGCCCAGGGGAACTGTGCTACCTGCTCAAAGTCCACTGCCATACAAACAAAAGCAAGAACCCAATGCCATCACTACCCTAGTCCTTCAGTTTTGTGTTCCTTGATTTACTCTAACTTCAACAGAAAGGCAGCATGAGAAAAGTTTGCAAGCTTTATTGACAGGTTCTGGTAGCAAGAATAATTTTATTCTGACCTGAAAGCATAAAAAATATACTTACAAAGCCACTAAACACATATTGCAGTTTTAATTTCATTCCCCAGGCAGCTGAGCTGGGACAGGCCTGAAGGTGTGCACTGAAGGGTGATGACCCTGGACTTCAGGCACTGACAGGAGTGGAAGAAGGTTGTCAGTACCTCATAATTTTTGACATTAGTTTTCCTTTTCCTAGGCAGCATTTTTATGTGAAGAGTACCTTCTGCTTCAACTATGTCTAGCTGTGTTTCAAGGCAGATATTTGTTTCTGTGTAGAGCTACATGTTCTTATCCTTTTTTCTCCTTTTTCTTTCCTTTTCTCTAGTTAAATACTTGCTTTCCAGTATAAAAAACCATATTGGATCTGAGTTTTGAGACTTTTTTCATACACATACCATTTGTCTATAATTCTACAACTACTTATAATGTATTTGAGATTATAATTACTCTCGTTTCACAATCTTTCAGCACAATAGGATATACTTTACCTACTAGAAGCAATAATTCAATCTGGCTTTAGTGGCCTGAATTTTCTCATACTATAAATTTTTTTTAAAGAAACTTAATGTT
Organism: Corvus hawaiiensis; assembly: GCF_020740725.1. Lineage (NCBI taxonomy): Eukaryota > Metazoa > Chordata > Aves > Passeriformes > Corvidae > Corvus > Corvus hawaiiensis. Next base: position 60,821,252 of record NC_063213.1, read on the forward strand.
ATATTTAAGAACACTACTGCTGCAACATGTATACCTGATATACTATTTTAATTTATTATTATTTATTAATACATAATTTTCTGTAGCATATTCTTTCTTGAACAATACTCACAGTGATACCATAAAGTATTTTAATCACTGGCAGAGTGATCTTCGCTCAAGATGCTTTTCCTCCTTTTGCAGCTACTTTGCATCAAAAGATTGAGGCGTTAACATAACAATAACTAAATTACAGCTCAAGAAACAAATTCCTTTGTAACATCAATCCTGGAGGGTACTGGAAACATCTTCTGAAGCACTGAGTACTTCCAACTTTTATCAACTTCAATGAGAAATGCAGGTGCTCTGCAGCTTGCAGAATTGATCTCTTCCACGTTATCAGTTCCCAGCTGTTATCTAATACATAATCATATTGTATGAAAAAGAGCTATTTTCAATGCTCATTGTGATGAGAACCATTAAAGAGATTTACTTGTCAGACTTCACACATCATTAAATCACTTCTCTATGAAAAAAAAAAAAGAAAAGGAGAAGATACATTAAATTATCCCGCCAAAAATTGTTGTATCTGCTTTCTGCATTAACTATCAAAGTAATGTTCACACTCTTTTCAAGTACCATTATAGCATGATTTTGCATTAGGAAACAATGAAAACTGCAACGCTGCTTCTCTAATAACTACACCCCCATCCTCAAAGCTGCTGAACTACAGTTCCGCTCAAGAAATTGAAAGAAGTTTTCGGCAGCCAGGGGATTACATACCTAATCTGCTGCGCCTGGTTAGAAACAGCTGTCTGCAACTCCAATTCTTTTGTTCCTAATCAGATGAACCACCTTCTCACACTGGATGCATGTGTAACTGAGTAGGCCTGTAGCTTTCCCCTTTTGTTCACAAGAAGGGAGATGTGCACAAGAAATGCGCAATACAAGAGGCAGGAAGAATTGGAGGCTGAGTCAGTGCCATCCTGCCACTCAGGCAGTTCGACACATCAGTGCAGCAATCCCTCTCCCGATGCTGTTGGGGGTGTGCTCCTCTGCCTGGCCCTGCATCCAGACCAAGGGTGTTTGCAGCATGCATGCAGAGCAGGCAACAGCAAAGGGCGCAGGTAGGGCTTCTTTTGAGAATCCCATCCTAGAAAAAAAAAGCCCTAAAAATCCAGCCTGGAAACTCTGCAGGTCCTTGTGACAATTCATCACTGGGCTCCCCACAACCATTAAAGATGTAGCTCAGCACAACAATCACTACAGATTGTTTTCTTGTAACTCAGAGATGTCCTGGTCAAGCCTCTCTCTTCCCAGCAGCTCCACACTGGAACACCAGGAACCAGGGACAGAAGAGTGCCCACCCACTTCCAAATTCTCAGCCACAGCATCATCCCAGAAGCTGTCACAGTGATGGGATGTCCCATGCATCAGCTTCAGCTGGCATTCTCCTGGATGGATTTGCTACACGATGGTGGCAGCTGAAAAAAAATGTTTTTCAGTAATCGGGCCCTACTTCAGAGCTGAAGAGGGCAGCTGTGTGGTCCCCATGGTCCTTATAGGGCACATACTTTCCAGGCACTGGGAAAACCACCTGACTTTCCATCATTTCACTAGTAAAGAACACAATCCCAAAAGACCACAACAAGAACACAAGTTAAAACAACACCCCCCCAAAAAATCAATTTTTAAAATTTTTACATTTTTAATACAATCTCATTATTTTGAAGGTCCAGCTCAGTTATATCATGTGGAAGTTTCAGACTGTGCGCAGCATCACAGTATCCAAGTGCCTTCTGGCAGAGCGTTAAGCAACCTAACATCTGTCAGGGCTTTTTTTTTCCTTCTCATGCTTTGTATCCTTTGTCTACCTCCCTCCTTCCAAGGCAGATATTTAAAATATGGAATGGTTCATTTGGGATATTTTTAAAGGTTAGTGTTATGCGGCTGTGTGTTTGAATACGTAATAAAAGCTATGTTATACAGCTTTTCTCTATGTTATAAAGAAAAATAGAAATATGTATCTTTACACACATATTCCATACATACAAAATGCCCTCACAAAATCATAGTGGGGGGAGGGCCTTAATGGGTAGACTTGGAGGAAAATGGTGACTCCTTCCATTGTGGAAAAAATCTTATTAGCTCTGCTTTACTGTGCTTTTGGGAAATGCAGAGTGAAGGGACTACTAGAACTAAGCCATGTGCACCTGAGAGGATGCAGTATCCTTCCTAAGGGCTGTGCATCAGTATCACATCTGCTAAAGCACTCTCACACTAGCACCATTGTTTAATGCTACCTGCAAATGTCAGGGTGATAGTGCTGCTGTAATTCTTACAGTTATTCTCTCTGGTTTCAGAACTCCCCACTCAGCCCTTACTCAAACTGCACTTCCTTTGAAGTTAGTAAGAATACAAAGACCAGTGGGGGTGTGTCGATGAAGACTAGGAAATTTCAGAATCTGGTGAGCTAATTTATTTAACACTGCCATATTTTTCCTTTATTGATTTTTTTTTTCACTTGTCTACCGCTGTTTTGAAAATAAGCAGCAGTCTACCTCCTTTACAAACCACAAACATCAGAAATAGCAGCTGTTATCACAGGCTATGATTCTGCATTCATTTCGCCAGGGACTGCACACACTTCCCTTAAGAGAATCTCTTCTTCATACTTGATCTGCTGTCTCCCTGTTGAAAATATCACTGACACCGCTGAGGCTAACAAGGTCAAGTGCTTTGAGATGGAAGCCTTTTGTACTGATGAACAGCTGAAGGGTGCAACATATGTTTTAGGGCCTTAGCAGCTGGCTCAGTGAGAGCCTCTTGGGTCTCTTTTAATGATAAATCCATGCTACTTCATCTCAGCATGGAAATAGCAGCATGTTAACATTCATCCAAACTCTTGTGTCTGTCATTAATGCAGCCCTTCTACTGTAGTTACATGGCAGAGCACAGCTGACATACCACCTGTTCTCCCACCTTGCAGAGCAGTAGGGCAGGTTATGCATCAGTGCAGGATTTAAATGCCATTTAACTGAAAACTACTGATTACTCCACATGTTTTATGTCTCTGTTTTATTTTTAATTTTCCTGAATGCCAGCTGATCACAGTTGTTTCTTCCACTTGTTATTTTCTGTACTCTAAATAAATGTGTTTATATATATAAATACACGTGTTTGTGTATATATATATATATATATAAATCTTTATAACCAATGCTTACAAATTGTGTCAGTCATACACACAACAGAAAAAACCCAAGCATATCTGCAGTTGTCTCTGTGGGGACAAATCAGCTCAAGGCTGCACAATGTCCCGAAGGTCACAACCTCCCATTGAGCCACACTCAGAGGAATGAAGGAGAGTAACAAATTCAGCAATAAATGCTTTCTTTAGTAAAAAGTTTTGAAGCCACTGGTCAGGAGGGAGGAAATTTTGTAACTTCTCCTCCTTTAGCAGTCTTCAGTCCTCAACTTTATCCTTTAACAAGTACTTTGGGATCCTTGAGAGTGAAAGGTGCTATATAAATGAGAGATGTATTAATAAAATCCCCAACTGCAGTTCAGCTGCAAATGGGAGCTCCTCCAGCTCAAGACTGGAGTAATTCTGCTAGGCAACCACAGATGGTGTGACAGATGATCTCAGCAGCCCATCCTTCTATGTTTTTTTTTTAGTTTACATTAAAACAAAAAAAAAATTATAAAGCTATCTTGGCATGCTACAGATTTCAAGGGCCTTAAGTTCATCTTCAGAGCTAGGTTTGGTCCCTTTACTGCTGTTTCTTGTCAGAAAGTTTTACACCTGAATCCAGCTGGGGAAAGAATGTGTATGCTAGACATTTGCTTCCACCTTGCCACAAATGGCAGGGGAGGGAGAGATGTGAATGCCTGGGATAAATGAATCTTTCTTGTTGAGAACAGAAGAAGGCTCATCATCCAAGAAAGAGTTCAAAACGACAGGATTTCTGCTTCTGTCCCAGCTAGCTGACTATGCAGTTATCCCTTAACAGACTTTCTTTAAGGTGCTGATTCTTTCTAAGCACCATGAGCACTGATACCCGTGCTAGAGTTAAGCTATAAACCACCAGAAGATGAAGACAATTGACATAATGTGGACAGGAAGAAAAAGTGAAAAGGGTGTGTGAGCACAGTGTAGAGATAACCTGCTACTAGATCTATCAAAGAAAAAGTTCTGGATGTTGAAAATTGGCTTGTGACCCCTGTAAAACCACTGTGATTTTGATGCAGTGGAGTTACATCAAAGCACAGTAATAACAGTTGCTCAAATCCCAGTGTTTTTAATAGACTGTTACTTATAGGTGTTTAAATCTGCTCCAGAACATTTTTGTCTCAGCATTATGGCCTAAAGTAGGAATCACTGCAGAACCCTAGAAAACTGAGAAAGCTAGGACTTTTTCAAATAGTTGCTGATGGAACATATTGTGATAGAAAACCATTTGTAAAATAATTTTTTTTTAAATTATTGGACAACTTTTGATAAAAATGATCATTAAAAAGAAGCTATTTAATTTATTAGGGCAGAACTTTACCCTCCAAATCAAACTCTTAATTTGATCACATATGGATTTGGCTATAGATTAAAGGAAAAATCCTCCTCCCTTCCTGTGTCTGACAAAGGTTATATAGGTATATTATTGACTCTAAATGTTGATTAGTATATGATTTTTGTTGCTGGTGACTGGGCAACACCCTTAATTCCCTTTAATCTTTTAAACTCTAGATCATTTATTGAGATAATGTCAAAAATAGGACTAAAAATCTAATATCTAAATGCAAAAGTAAATTTGGTTGCTTTTAAAAGTCAAGCCTTCAAATATTATAGTTATGTTGGAAATACTTATTTTCCTCTCTTTTAAACCAGAATATAAATACGGGCATGCCAATAAAGTCAGTGGTGTGACACCAGAACTTGTCCAATTTGTCCTCAAGTGTTTGAAACTAAAATAGAAAAACTGTAGAAACTTCCTCACAAGGGAAAGCAGAGGGGTAGGTACTGGTCTTTTCGCTTTTTGACCAGAGACAGGACTTGAGGAAACAGCATGAAGCTGAGTCAGGGGAGGTTTAGGTTGGATATCAGGAATAGGTTTTTCACCCAGAGGATAAGTGAGCACTGGAACAGGGTTCCCAGGGAAGTGGTCACAGCACCAAGCCTGACAGAATTCAAGAAGCATTTGGACAATGCTCTCAGGCACATGGTGTGACTCTTGGGCCAGGATTTGGACTCCATAATCCTGATGCATTCCTTCAAACTCAGCAGATTCTATGATTCTAAGCAAAGCAAACCAAGGCATTGATTCACTGCTTCAACAGGCAGGTTTTTATCCATCCCCAGGACAAGCAGGGCTCCATCGTGCAGAACAGTGACTTAGGAAGACAAACACCATTACCCCAAACATCCCCATTTCCTTCCTCTTCCCCCAGCTTTATACACTGAGAATTATGCCATATGATATGGGATATTCCTGATATGGGTCAGTTGGGGTCAGCTGTCCCAGCTATGTTCCCTCACAGCTCCTTGTACACCCCCAGTCTCCTCCCTGAAGGCATAGCAAGAGGAACAGAAAATGCCTTGACTCTGTGGAAGCCCTGCTCAACATTTACTAAGATATCCCTGTATTATCAACACCATTTCCAACACAAATCCAATCACAGTCCCACACCAGCTACTATGAAGAAAATTAACTCTATCCCAGTCAATATGAGCACAGTGCAATAGTATCTGCAAATATGAAGCAAATACCCTACATGTCTTCATGTGGCAATGAATTTTAAAGCAAAATAATCCCTGTACTTTACCCAGTATGATGCTTTACACCTTCAAACCTTTACAGGTAGAAAAAGTGAGCCGGAGATGAGAGGCAAACCTTCCCTTACAACATTTTAATTTTTCAAATATCAGACAAAACTCACTTGGATTACTGTATCCTGTGGGACGAGATGGGATGGAATTGAGCTGTGGGCTGTGGGACGGACCTGCAGAGGCACATGGCAGCACAAAGCAGCACATGGTGGCACACAGAGGTTTGTCCCCACCAGACACTGGGGGGAGGAGGTGTCACACAGCAGACCCCTATGGAGAGGAGCCTGCCGGGAGCTGACAGACAGGTGAGTAGTGAATGATCATCCCATAGAAGGACATTTAGGAAGTGTGTTGTTGATGTGGTAACACGGGATAGGTCACATAGTGAGAATTGCCATGTAAGGAAATACTGTGCCTTGGAAGAATGTATAAAACCAGCTCGTTTCTTTGAATAAATGATTCAGATTCCCTGCCGGTCTGGGTCACTCACAGTATCCTTGAAGGCAATGTGGAAGCTCAAGCCCACTCACAGCTGAGGAATGCAGAGTTCTTTCAAGGTGCAAGTTGACTTGAAGGAGCAATTTCTTTCTAAGTTCAATTTAGCATCACTACCACAGAAGTTCCTACTTTTGTGGGATGCTAGCTGGTACCAGCATTGAAGATGCTGCTAGCATCCTCCACCTGATGACCAAGGTACAGAGGTCAACATTTTTTAAGTCTAAAATCATCTGTAGGAAAAGTCAGTCTCACTTTCATAGCTTGTACTGCATACTGGTTTTTTTGTCATTTTCCACATTAACATATGAAAAAGTGTCATCTTTAGGAATCTTCTGACAGAAAAGATCTTC